>NW_027362152.1:1495000-1500494 GCF_039654945.1 Dendrobates tinctorius | reverse complement strand
CTAACCCTAACCCTAACCCTAACCCTAACCCTAACCCTAACCCTAACCCTAACCCTAACCCTAACCCTAACCCTAACCCTAACCCTAACCCTAACCCTAACCCTAACCCTAACCCTAACCCTAACCCTAACCCTAACCCTAACCCTAACCCTAACCCTAACCCTAACCCTAACCCTAACCCTAACCCTAACCCTAACCCTAACCCTAACCCTAACCCTAACCCTAACCCTAACCCTAACCCTAACCCTAACCCTAACCCTAACCCTAACCCTAACCCTAACCCTAACCCTAACCCTAACCCTAACCCTAACCCTAACCCTAACCCTAACCCTAACCCTAACCCTAACCCTAACCCTAACCCTAACCCTAACCCTAACCCTAACCCTAACCCTAACCCTAACCCTAACCCTAACCCTAACCCTAACCCTAACCCTAACCCTAACCCTAACCCTAACCCTAACCCTAACCCTAACCCTAACCCTAACCCTAACCCTAACCCTAACCCTAACCCTAACCCTAACCCTAACCCTAACCCTAACCCTAACCCTAACCCTAACCCTAACCCTAACCCTAACCCTAACCCTAACCCTAACCCTAACCCTAACCCTAACCCTAACCCTAACCCTAACCCTAACCCTAACCCTAACCCTAACCCTAACCCTAACCCTAACCCTAACCCTAACCCTAACCCTAACCCTAACCCTAACCCTAACCCTAACCCTAACCCTAACCCTAACCCTAACCCTAACCCTAACCCTAACCCTAACCCTAACCCTAACCCTAACCCTAACCCTAACCCTAACCCTAACCCTAACCCTAACCCTAACCCTAACCCTAACCCTAACCCTAACCCTAACCCTAACCCTAACCCTAACCCTAACCCTAACCCTAACCCTAACCCTAACCCTAACCCTAACCCTAACCCTAACCCTAACCCTAACCCTAACCCTAACCCTAACCCTAACCCTAACCCTAACCCTAACCCTAACCCTAACCCTAACCCTAACCCTAACCCTAACCCTAACCCTAACCCTAACCCTAACCCTAACCCTAACCCTAACCCTAACCCTAACCCTAACCCTAACCCTAACCCTAACCCTAACCCTAACCCTAACCCTAACCCTAACCCTAACCCTAACCCTAACCCTAACCCTAACCCTAACCCTAACCCTAACCCTAACCCTAACCCTAACCCTAACCCTAACCCTAACCCTAACCCTAACCCTAACCCTAACCCTAACCCTAACCCTAACCCTAACCCTAACCCTAACCCTAACCCTAACCCTAACCCTAACCCTAACCCTAACCCTAACCCTAACCCTAACCCTAACCCTAACCCTAACCCTAACCCTAACCCTAACCCTAACCCTAACCCTAACCCTAACCCTAACCCTAACCCTAACCCTAACCCTAACCCTAACCCTAACCCTAACCCTAACCCTAACCCTAACCCTAACCCTAACCCTAACCCTAACCCTAACCCTAACCCTAACCCTAACCCTAACCCTAACCCTAACCCTAACCCTAACCCTAACCCTAACCCTAACCCTAACCCTAACCCTAACCCTAACCCTAACCCTAACCCTAACCCTAACCCTAACCCTAACCCTAACCCTAACCCTAACCCTAACCCTAACCCTAACCCTAACCCTAACCCTAACCCTAACCCTAACCCTAACCCTAACCCTAACCCTAACCCTAACCCTAACCCTAACCCTAACCCTAACCCTAACCCTAACCCTAACCCTAACCCTAACCCTAACCCTAACCCTAACCCTAACCCTAACCCTAACCCTAACCCTAACCCTAACCCTAACCCTAACCCTAACCCTAACCCTAACCCTAACCCTAACCCTAACCCTAACCCTAACCCTAACCCTAACCCTAACCCTAACCCTAACCCTAACCCTAACCCTAACCCTAACCCTAACCCTAACCCTAACCCTAACCCTAACCCTAACCCTAACCCTAACCCTAACCCTAACCCTAACCCTAACCCTAACCCTAACCCTAACCCTAACCCTAACCCTAACCCTAACCCTAACCCTAACCCTAACCCTAACCCTAACCCTAACCCTAACCCTAACCCTAACCCTAACCCTAACCCTAACCCTAACCCTAACCCTAACCCTAACCCTAACCCTAACCCTAACCCTAACCCTAACCCTAACCCTAACCCTAACCCTAACCCTAACCCTAACCCTAACCCTAACCCTAACCCTAACCCTAACCCTAACCCTAACCCTAACCCTAACCCTAACCCTAACCCTAACCCTAACCCTAACCCTAACCCTAACCCTAACCCTAACCCTAACCCTAACCCTAACCCTAACCCTAACCCTAACCCTAACCCTAACCCTAACCCTAACCCTAACCCTAACCCTAACCCTAACCCTAACCCTAACCCTAACCCTAACCCTAACCCTAACCCTAACCCTAACCCTAACCCTAACCCTAACCCTAACCCTAACCCTAACCCTAACCCTAACCCTAACCCTAACCCTAACCCTAACCCTAACCCTAACCCTAACCCTAACCCTAACCCTAACCCTAACCCTAACCCTAACCCTAACCCTAACCCTAACCCTAACCCTAACCCTAACCCTAACCCTAACCCTAACCCTAACCCTAACCCTAACCCTAACCCTAACCCTAACCCTAACCCTAACCCTAACCCTAACCCTAACCCTAACCCTAACCCTAACCCTAACCCTAACCCTAACCCTAACCCTAACCCTAACCCTAACCCTAACCCTAACCCTAACCCTAACCCTAACCCTAACCCTAACCCTAACCCTAACCCTAACCCTAACCCTAACCCTAACCCTAACCCTAACCCTAACCCTAACCCTAACCCTAACCCTAACCCTAACCCTAACCCTAACCCTAACCCTAACCCTAACCCTAACCCTAACCCTAACCCTAACCCTAACCCTAACCCTAACCCTAACCCTAACCCTAACCCTAACCCTAACCCTAACCCTAACCCTAACCCTAACCCTAACCCTAACCCTAACCCTAACCCTAACCCTAACCCTAACCCTAACCCTAACCCTAACCCTAACCCTAACCCTAACCCTAACCCTAACCCTAACCCTAACCCTAACCCTAACCCTAACCCTAACCCTAACCCTAACCCTAACCCTAACCCTAACCCTAACCCTAACCCTAACCCTAACCCTAACCCTAACCCTAACCCTAACCCTAACCCTAACCCTAACCCTAACCCTAACCCTAACCCTAACCCTAACCCTAACCCTAACCCTAACCCTAACCCTAACCCTAACCCTAACCCTAACCCTAACCCTAACCCTAACCCTAACCCTAACCCTAACCCTAACCCTAACCCTAACCCTAACCCTAACCCTAACCCTAACCCTAACCCTAACCCTAACCCTAACCCTAACCCTAACCCTAACCCTAACCCTAACCCTAACCCTAACCCTAACCCTAACCCTAACCCTAACCCTAACCCTAACCCTAACCCTAACCCTAACCCTAACCCTAACCCTAACCCTAACCCTAACCCTAACCCTAACCCTAACCCTAACCCTAACCCTAACCCTAACCCTAACCCTAACCCTAACCCTAACCCTAACCCTAACCCTAACCCTAACCCTAACCCTAACCCTAACCCTAACCCTAACCCTAACCCTAACCCTAACCCTAACCCTAACCCTAACCCTAACCCTAACCCTAACCCTAACCCTAACCCTAACCCTAACCCTAACCCTAACCCTAACCCTAACCCTAACCCTAACCCTAACCCTAACCCTAACCCTAACCCTAACCCTAACCCTAACCCTAACCCTAACCCTAACCCTAACCCTAACCCTAACCCTAACCCTAACCCTAACCCTAACCCTAACCCTAACCCTAACCCTAACCCTAACCCTAACCCTAACCCTAACCCTAACCCTAACCCTAACCCTAACCCTAACCCTAACCCTAACCCTAACCCTAACCCTAACCCTAACCCTAACCCTAACCCTAACCCTAACCCTAACCCTAACCCTAACCCTAACCCTAACCCTAACCCTAACCCTAACCCTAACCCTAACCCTAACCCTAACCCTAACCCTAACCCTAACCCTAACCCTAACCCTAACCCTAACCCTAACCCTAACCCTAACCCTAACCCTAACCCTAACCCTAACCCTAACCCTAACCCTAACCCTAACCCTAACCCTAACCCTAACCCTAACCCTAACCCTAACCCTAACCCTAACCCTAACCCTAACCCTAACCCTAACCCTAACCCTAACCCTAACCCTAACCCTAACCCTAACCCTAACCCTAACCCTAACCCTAACCCTAACCCTAACCCTAACCCTAACCCTAACCCTAACCCTAACCCTAACCCTAACCCTAACCCTAACCCTAACCCTAACCCTAACCCTAACCCTAACCCTAACCCTAACCCTAACCCTAACCCTAACCCTAACCCTAACCCTAACCCTAACCCTAACCCTAACCCTAACCCTAACCCTAACCCTAACCCTAACCCTAACCCTAACCCTAACCCTAACCCTAACCCTAACCCTAACCCTAACCCTAACCCTAACCCTAACCCTAACCCTAACCCTAACCCTAACCCTAACCCTAACCCTAACCCTAACCCTAACCCTAACCCTAACCCTAACCCTAACCCTAACCCTAACCCTAACCCTAACCCTAACCCTAACCCTAACCCTAACCCTAACCCTAACCCTAACCCTAACCCTAACCCTAACCCTAACCCTAACCCTAACCCTAACCCTAACCCTAACCCTAACCCTAACCCTAACCCTAACCCTAACCCTAACCCTAACCCTAACCCTAACCCTAACCCTAACCCTAACCCTAACCCTAACCCTAACCCTAACCCTAACCCTAACCCTAACCCTAACCCTAACCCTAACCCTAACCCTAACCCTAACCCTAACCCTAACCCTAACCCTAACCCTAACCCTAACCCTAACCCTAACCCTAACCCTAACCCTAACCCTAACCCTAACCCTAACCCTAACCCTAACCCTAACCCTAACCCTAACCCTAACCCTAACCCTAACCCTAACCCTAACCCTAACCCTAACCCTAACCCTAACCCTAACCCTAACCCTAACCCTAACCCTAACCCTAACCCTAACCCTAACCCTAACCCTAACCCTAACCCTAACCCTAACCCTAACCCTAACCCTAACCCTAACCCTAACCCTAACCCTAACCCTAACCCTAACCCTAACCCTAACCCTAACCCTAACCCTAACCCTAACCCTAACCCTAACCCTAACCCTAACCCTAACCCTAACCCTAACCCTAACCCTAACCCTAACCCTAACCCTAACCCTAACCCTAACCCTAACCCTAACCCTAACCCTAACCCTAACCCTAACCCTAACCCTAACCCTAACCCTAACCCTAACCCTAACCCTAACCCTAACCCTAACCCTAACCCTAACCCTAACCCTAACCCTAACCCTAACCCTAACCCTAACCCTAACCCTAACCCTAA